>NW_024081954.1:389650-421982 GCF_003009895.1 Hyaena hyaena | reverse complement strand
ATGGGCGCGAGTGCAAGTACGGAGCTCCTTACTTCTCCGCCATCTTGCCCTCTCCCCCCTCTATGTTGATTTTGATGCTCTCTCAGCGTTGGGTGATGTTCACAGCCTTCAAGGAAGTCATTAAAGCCCCCTCCATAGTTTTGCACCGTCTCTCACACATAGGGTAGAATACAGCACTTCCTATGACTTAAGTTTTAACTTCCTCTTTGTGGCTGCCCACCTGAAGGGAGAAAGGAAAACACTCCTTGGGGCTGTGAACGTTCTCACATGACATGTTTGCTGCATGAGGGCCAGTCTTTCTGTGACTCTACTGAAGGGCACACATCATGGCAACATGGCGGCTCCTACGCGGCTGAAAGGAGTTTGAGGAGAAGAGAGGCAACAAAGAGCTTGAATCTCATTCCCCCCAAGGTCACGAATTTCTGATGCCATCATCCAGACCGTGGCTGCCCCCTTGCTTCCGTTAACGGGCAATATGTGAATTGGAGGCGGCAGGAGGTGGCGCATTAAGATTCCATGGGGTTCAGCCAGAGTTTTGTTTCTGCCCATTAAATTGGATCAGAAGTCACGCTCCTTCTGTCCCCATCATAATAAGCTGTCTTGGACATATTTGAGTGAATCATTACTGGAAGGGGCTGTTGTAAAGGGGTGGGAAATTTCATGTTTTTCTGGTTGGTAGGCCAAAAAAAAGTTTTGCTAGTGACTCAATGGGGGGCTTTTCATTTTCCGTGAATCCTCCAGATGGTTATTCTGTGAAATGATGGGAAATAAAATTATTGACCTTGGGAATTTAGTCTGTGTTGCTATTAAATCACTTTCATGCTATTGCTTTAGGGAGGTTCCAAATGTCCTTTTCCTGTGTTTCTGAGAGATCCCTTTCCCACCATCATACCATATTTTCCTTTAAAATTATTGCCTATGTTACTAGTGCCTGGGAAATTTTAAGTTTGAGTAAAAGCTTCTCTATTTCCCACTGCTAAATTTTCTTTCTGTTTTAATAGCCTGGCTTGGTAAGCAACAAAAGCTGATGGGCTCAGCTGAGAAAAAAGAATAATAAAGTCACCTTCGTCTGTTCAATTTGTTGTCAGGGTTTAGGTGGAAGGGAGAGAAAATCTGCTAACAGTGGCATTAGGACATCTTCCTTCTTCCACAGTTAGGTTTGCATGGCTTGTGGATCTTGCTCAGAAACTTGCCTAGAGACCGGATGCCACCCCAGAAAATAACTTGCATCTGTTTGTGGGGGAGGAGGCTTCCTTTTGTTTAATTTGGAAATGCCAAACGCTACAGAGATTCGGTACAGAACAGTAAAATCAGAGGGCTGTGAAGCGTGAGTTCCTCTTCCTCATTTATCACTGATTCTCGTCACCATGGTTCTCTGACACCAGCATCTGTTCAGGAGATCATTCTCCCAGTATGCCCCCACCCCAAGGCCTCCCCGGTGGGACAGCGCAGACCTGCATCTAGATCCGCCCCAGGGAAGCCTGGGGTGTTTTCTCTGAGTATAGGTGCTGCCTTAGTTACCATGTATTAGGGGCCCCTTAGCCAGTGTGTGGAATTAAACCACCCACACTGTGCAACTGGAATCTCCCTTAGCATCCAGACTCCCACTTTAGGGAAGTGGAACTCATGTCGCCATTTTCAATAGACCCACAAAGTAACCACAAGGTTCATTACTTATAAACCCCAGAATGCGGGTGGTACGAGGTGGGGGAAGGGGGGAGAAGGGCCTTCCTCTGTCCCAGGTCAGAACCAGTAGAAGACAGAGAGACGGAATGGCCAGCGTGAGTTACAAGGTGATGGGGCAGAGGTCACTAACTTTTCTTGGGCTTAATTCTTAGGGGTTGCTTTAAACGGTGCTGGGGTAAAGGCAACGCAGAGCCTAAGGAGGGCATGAATCCTAAACTCACTCCTTATCTAAGCGTCCAGACTCTGGGTGTGAGCACGGTTAGCACACCGCAAACCACCCAGGTTATCAACGCGGAACAACAAAAGTTGATTTTCTCGCAAGTTGTTTCCCATGTCATCTGCAATTCGCCTGATAACTTACAAGGAGAAAAAAGACAAAATGGAAGTGCCACCAAGCACAACTGCTTGCGGAGCCTCCCAAGACTGACCGTTTCACAGCTTCTGCTGCAGAACGTTAACAGGGAATTAATTAGCCATCGCTCTGCCTGACTCTGAAGCCCACTATCTGCAGGCTGGGTGGCACAGGGCTGAATAACTAGAGGCTTCACACCCGCGTGAAAATTAATTCACACATGATGCAAAACATGAACACATTCAAACAATCGTCTGTAATCTGCCGCTCCTGATCATTAAAAGCCGTGAAAAATAACAACACAAAGGAAAACTTCGAGGTCAGCTCTAGCTCCAGTCTACTTTTAAAAAATGGGGGCGCCGGGGTGGCTCAGTCGGTTAAGCGTCCGACTTCAGCTCAGGTCATGATCTCACGCTTAGTGGGTTCGAGCCCCACGTCAGGCTCTGTGCTGACTGCCAGCTCGGAGCCTGGAGCCTGTTTCAGATTCTGTGTCTCCCTCTCTCTCTGACCCTCCTCTGCTCACGCTGTCTCCCTCCAAGAAATTAGAAAAAAAAAAAAAAATTAAAAAAAATTTAAAAAATGGACACCTGTCACATCCCGGTTGGAGTCAGGAATCTTAGCGCCACAAGGCAGGGGCATGAAGGGCAAGCGGGGCTCGCTCTCCCCAGGCTGAGGGGTGGGGTGGGGGGTCCCCAGGCAGCCCCGCCCACCAGGGCCCGAGGCCGCAGCCCCACCCCCCAGGCACCCGCCAGACCCCTGAGGGGCCCCGAGAGCAAGTTGAGGCTCCGCGCGTGGCAGCTGCGGAGGGGAGCGCAGATCGCAGGGGCGCGGGCACCCCGGCAGCGCGGTGACCCGCAGGGAGGCAGGTGCCGCGTCACCGGGCTGGACTCCGGTCACGTGACCTAAGTTACCCCCCCCCCGCGCTGGGCCCCCCCCCCAAGGACCGGGATCGCGGAAGGGCGGGGCGCGGCGTCCGCATCGGTCCCCAGGGCCCCGTGAGGGGCAGGGCCGTGCGGGTGTGGGCGGCCTCCCGCCTCGGGTCCCCGGGCTGGGAGGCGGGTCTGCCCCGCACCGAGAGAGAGGGGACGAGCGGCGCCTGAGCTCCCACCAGGCCCGGAGCGTGCAAGCCACGTGGGTGCGGTTCCGCCTCGGCCCCTCCCCGCCGTCCTGAGCCGTGAGCCTCACCACCTGCCCCCGGCCGGGAAGGGAGAGATTCTGAGACCAACCCCTTGTCCAAGGTCACTCAGCTCAGAGCCCACCGCGGGCGGGGCCCCGTCAGGACGCTCGTGATCCGCCCCCCAGCCCCTCTCCTCCCGAATCACCGTCTGCAAAACCCTGGCAAAGGTCTGGTCTCCCCCGAGTCCTTTCCCCATTTCCCTGGAAGCCACTTTCTCCGCCTGTAGAGAACCTCACTCCGTCCATTCCTGTCCGGCACACCAGGTAGTCATGTTACCAAGAAAAAATAAAATAAAGCACAGTCAGGGAGGGGGTGACTGCAATGCCTATGAGGGTCAGAACCCACCTTAAGGAACTTGGTTTATTGAATCAATGTTGAGGGAAATCAGGAAATCATATTTCTCAAGTGGGGTACCAGACTGCTCTACACTGTACCCTCATCTCTTCAAGCATCTTTGCCTGGATGTGATGGTTAATATTATTTGTCGGCTTGACTAGGTTATGGTGCCCAGTTCTGTCCAAAGCTAGTTTAGACATTGCTGTGAAGGTGTTTTACACATGTGATTAACACAATCAGTTGACTTTAAGTAAAGCAGTTTACCTTCAAAATGTGGGTGGGCCTCACCCAATCAGTTGAAGGCCTTAATTGCAAAACCAAGGTTTCCTGGAGAAGAAGGCAGCCTCCTCAAGACAGTAACATAGAAATCCTGCCTGAGTCCCCAGCCTGCCTGGCCTCCTTGCTGCCCATGGAGCTCACCTTCCTGAACCTTCCTTGGACCTCTCACATACCTGCTCCTCTCGCTCACTATTGTTTCCTTGTATCTAGATCTTTCTCATCAGCATTCCTCAAATGTGTTCTCCTAGAAGAAGGCTTATCTGGCCAACTTTGACTAATCAGAACCCTGAAACCATTCTCTATCACATTACATGGGGGGGTGGCATGCAAGCACGTGACTGAGCACCATCAGATATTTGGTCCATTCCCTCCACCCCTGCACTGTGTGAAAGCTCCTTAAGACAAGGAATTTGGTGGGTTCTGTTCATTGATCTCCCCTCCACACTTCGAATAATCCCTGGCAGACGTTAGGAAGCCAATTCCTATTCTGCACAAATAAATATATGTATAAGTGTTTGATCTGGTTATTAGTTGTATCAGGTGAGAGAGTAAATTGGGTTTTTGTAGTTCCATCTAAAAGTGAACCCCCAATTTAGTTTTTTTCTTCATCTAGTTAACCTTTTACTGAATTGTTAAATGCATGAATTGCAAAATTCCTAAATAATAGGTATAGAACATGATAAATCTTTCATAGCAAACACTTTCGAAGAAACAGCACATTATCAGCACCCAGCAGTCAATGCCTCTGACTCCAAAAGGTATCCCATATCCTGACTTCTGACCCCGTGGATTCATTTGCCTGTTTGGGTTTTTTTTAATGTTCTTTTAATGTTTACAAAATAGAATCCAATCACCTCTACTAAGTTTTTACTTGACTTCTTCCACTCGACACTTGGTTTCTGAGATTTGCACTTGCTGCTACCTGTATAGTGTTAGTTTGTCCCGTATCATTGCTATATACTATTCCGTTGCAGGAATATACCACAATTTACATATCTGGTCACTGCAGATGGCTGCTTCTGTTTTTCTGCCACCTGGCTTGTAAGCAGAGTGCCACTTAGACTTTCTAGTACATCTTCTGGTGAATGCACTTACTCATTTCTATTGGAATATAAAATCACTGGGAGTGGATTTGCTGCATCATGTAGAGTGCCGTGCATTTGGTCAGGTTTAGGAGATACTACTGGTTTCCAAAAAATTTCGAGGTATTTCAACCAATTTATACTTTCTTTAACAGTATACGCTAGTTCCACTTGCTCTGCCCCTTATCGGCATTAGATGTTGTGTGCCTTTATCCTTTTAAGCATCCTGGTTAGGCGAGTATTATTTTCGTTTCTCCTGATGAACACGTTTTCACATGTTTATTGCCCTTTGGATATTCTCTTTGATGAAGGATCTTATTTTTATGGGGTCTCCTGCCTTCTCCTTTTTGATTCATAAAATAATGTGTAGGAGCCCCCTTTCAAACCTATGCATTAAAAATACCTTCCCCCCGGTTGGGTCTTACATGTGTACTGTATGTAAGCGATATCTTTTGGTGAAGATTAAGTTCATAATTTTAACACTGTCAAATTTATCTTTTCCTGTATGGTTGGTATTTTTAGCTGCCATGTGTGTTCTAAGAAATTTTTTCCTACCACAATGTCTTGATATTTTTCAATGTTTTCTTCCAGAAACTTTATTGTTCTACTGCAATAAAGTTTTATATCTAAAATTGATTTTTGTATGTATTCTTAGCTAGATGGTCAACACTTTTTATATTCACACGGACAGCCAAATATCTCAAATCTATATTTTTCAAAATGCCTTCTTTTCCCTACTGCAAGGCAATGTCATAAATCACATGACCTTCCATGGGTGCCCAATTTCTGGGCCTTCTAGTCTGTTCTATTGGTCTCTTTGCCTTAATTACTGTAGCTTCATAATAAATCATCATATCTGACAAGTTAAGCCTTTTGTTTTTGCTGTTCTTCAATATTGATTTTACTATTCCTGTGATGAATTATGTCTAAACAGGACACTTAGGCTGCTGTGTCAAAAACAGAAATTGGGGTAAAGGATACAAGAAGCAAGACTATCAATGAGGAGGCTTTAGAATTAAGGTAGACAGAGATGTTAAGTAGTTAGACTATGGAAATGTTTGGCATCAGCAACAGAGCTGGCTTACAGACTGGATGTGGACAAGTCAAGGTCACTTCACAGATTTGGGGCCACGCAAAGCAAGGACAGAACCATCATTTATTGAGATGCGGGAGACTCAGAGAAGAAAACGTTGGCAGAGGAAATCAAGAGTACCCATTTAGTACTTCTTACATTTGAGATCCAAGTGTAGAAGGCGAATAGGAAGGTGAAGATAGAAGTCTTCCCTTTCTTTCGGTTCTGACCATCCAAGGTAGACTTGAGTCTTGTCATCCCCACGTGCAACGCTGCCGGATATCCACAAAGGTTTTCTCTACAGAGCCATGTGGTACACTTCAGACTTTGCAGGTCATGCGCCGTCTCGGTGGCAGAGACTTCTCTTTTTACAACCTTTTAAAAATGTAAAAATCATTCTTAAGTTTCTGGCCAGAAAAGGACCGGGTGGAATTTGGTGGGTGGGCGGTAGTTTACCGAGCCCTGGTCTGAAACATCATCGACTCTCCCTGTGTTTAAAAACGTTCTTCATCCTCCTTCCTTTTCTTCCATTCTTCTTCACAAAGAAACTAGGATTATGGTTTTTGGGTTTTGTTTCGGTTTTCATTTTTTAATCAAGGTCAGATGATGATACTTAGGTGGCTTTACATTGATCTGGCACTACAATAAAATTTTCTGGTACAGCCTGCCAGGCTGAACGTGATCCAGCTGCTGTTGAAGAAAGCCGATCCAGCCCACAGCCTGTGTTTACAAGTAACATTTTGCTGGGACACAGCCACACACGTTTGTTTGTTTGCATGTTGTATGGACGCTTTCACTCCACAACTGCAGAGTTGAGTAGTGTGACAAGACCATGCAACCCACAGAGCCTGACGTGTTTACTGCCTAGACCTATACAGAAAACGTTTGCTGACCCCTGTTCTAAAGCATCGACAATATTCCTGTGCAAGGCTTTTGCGTATATGACCCCTCTCTACTGTTGCTTCCATAGTCATTTCATGGGCTTCACGTTCAAAATTGAGTTGATTGTTATGTTTAATTCATGGCAGTCATCATCGGCTTCTGCAAATCTGTCCTGTATTCTTGTATTGCTCTGTGTGGCACTTTGTTGTATTTCCACCTTTTGGCCCTCACCTATGTGCTCATTTCATTCTTAACTATAGCCTAGTTGGATCAGGTCAAGAATATATTCCATATGAATGCAGGTGTCTGAAGTTTTTATGACTTAAGCATGACCCAAGAGGTGGTCGGTGTTTGCACAAATCCCATACATTATGGAAAACAATGTGTAGAGGGTGCCTGGGTGGCTCAGTGGGTTGAGGGTCTGACTTCAGCTCAGGTCATGATCTCACAGTTCATGAGTTCCAGCCCCACATTGAGCTCCCTGCTATCAGCACAAGACCTGCTTCAGATCCTCTGCGCCTGTCTCTCTCTGCCTCTTCCCCTGCTCATGCTCTTACAAAAATAAAATTTTTAAAAAATTTTTAAAAATGAAAACAATGTGTACATGTTGAATATAGCATTCTACATATTTCCATTAAGACCCTTTGATTAATCATGGTAACCAAACCTTTTGTATCTTGATGATTTATTGATTTTTTCTGTTGCTTTCTGAGAAATGTATGTTAATGTATTTCCCTTTGATTATGGGATTATTGGTTTCTCCGTGTAGTTTGTCACATTCTGCCTTATTCAGAGTACTATTAGGTACATAAAAGTTAATAATAGTTATACATTTCTGATAAATTGAATCTTTCATCATTGGAAGATTCCCTTATCTCTTGGTTAAATGTATGTCTTCTGATACTAATATCGATAATGGAGAATTTTTTGGGTTAGTGTTTTTAATCTATATATTTTCTTTTTCTTCCTACCTTCCTGTTTCTTTGTATTATAAATATGTCTCTGATAAAGACCAAATAGTTGCCTTTTTATCCACACCAATAAACTTTTTCTTTCAACGCAAACATTTAGCTTACTTATATATACTGCATTACTGATGCATTTATGTTTTAGTGTCATATGTTTTTCTTTCTCCTTGACCTTCCTATTCACTGTTCTTTTTAACACATTTATTTCCACTTTTCACTTACTATCCCTTTTAATGTCAAAGGAATCCTCTATCGTTGGGAATTCTGTTTCTATACTTCTAAAAACTTTTCATGATAACATGAATTGTGACATTATACCCATGTTATTTATAATATTGGGTTTCTAACCATCTTCCTGGTCAATGCAAATCCTTAGGATTTTAACTCCATTTAGTCTTCTCTGACATCAAAGCCACTGTTGTCGTATAAAATGCAAGACCTGATACTCCCTCTTGGGGTCGTCCATCCTGGACCCCAGCTGCCATGCTATGGAAGCAGAATGGTGGGGGAAGGCCCTACTGAGGTGTGATCTTCTAGTTCCAGCTGGGCTGGAAGAGCCAACACAATGTTGAGGGACAAGAACAACATGGAGGAACACTTGGGGAGCTGGCGAGACTCACTGCAGGACTATGATAATCGAGACACAAAAATGGACGAAAAACCGGCAAAAACACACTGGGGAAAGAACGACAAATAGGTGGATAACACAGCGTAGAGAGCCTAGAAATAGACCCACACAAAACAGTGGTCCCTCCTTATGCGCGATTTCGCTTTCTGCAGTGTGAGTTACTGAGGTCTACCGTAGTCCGGGAGAGGATGATTCTCCTTCTGGTGGACAGTCAGTAGTAGCCCAACGCTACGCCACAGCGCCTACATCACTCACCTCACTTCATCTCACGACGGAGACATTTTATCATCTCACATCATCACAAGAGGAAGGGTAAGGAGACTACAGTAAGATATTTTGAGAGAGAGAGAGACACCGCATTCACATAAATTTTACTACAGTCATATTGTCATAATTGTTTTATTTTATTGTTAGTTATTGTTGTTAATCTCTTACTTGGCCTAGTTTATACCTTACACTTTATCATAGGTATCTATGCACAGGAAAAAAACATAGAATATGTAGGGTTCAATATAATGTGCAATTTTAGTCATCCACTAGGGACCTTGGAACATACACCCCATGGATCAGGGGCGACTCCTGAGTAGTCAACTCATCTCTGAAAAAATATGGAAGGTAGTTGGGGCATGTGGGTGGCTCAGTTGATTAAGCATCCAACTCTTAATTTCGGTTCAGGTCATGATCTCACAATTTGTGGGTTCAAGCTTAGGGCTTTCTCTCCCCTTCTCTCTATCCCTACCACCCCCCAAAATAAATATAAAACATTTTTTAAAAGGTCCAAGGTAGTTAAATATAGAAAAAGGATAGTCTTTCCAATAAATGGTACTGGAACAATGAGACATCTACATGCAGAAATATGAATCCAGGCCAAGACCTTATAGCTGCCACAACAATGAACTGAAAATGGCTCATAGACCCAAATATAAAATGCAAGCATATAAAACTCTTGGAAGATAACATAGGAAAAAGTCCAGGTGGCCTTGGGTGTGGTGATGGATTTTAAGTACAGCATCAAAGCAGGGCCATGAAAGAAATAATTGATGAGTGGAACTTTCATTAAAATTTAAATGTTTTGCTTTGTGAAAGACACTGTTAGGATATTGAAAAGACAAGCACCAGATTGGGAGAAAATATTTGCAAAGGATGTACCTGATAAAGGGCTATTAGCCAAAATAGACAAAGAATTCTTAAAATCAATAGTAAGAAAACAAACAACATGATTTTTTTTTAAAAAAATGGGCAAAGATCTGAACTGACACCTCACTGAAGAAGATATTCGGTTGACAAATGAGTGTATGAAATGATATTCAACATCATATGTCATCAGGAAACTACAAATTAAAACAAAAATTAAATTCCACTACACACCTGTTAGAATGGCCAAAACACACAGCACTGACATGAGGATGTGAGTCCACAGGACCTCTCCTTCACTGCTGGTGGCAATGTGTAATCGCACAATCATTCTGGAAGACAGTTTGGCAGTTTCCTACAAAACAAAACATGCGCTTATCATACAATCCAGCAATTGCACTTGTTGGTATTTATTCACAGTGAAAACTGACGTCCACAAAGAAATCTGCACATGGATGTTTATGGAAGCTTTATTCATACTTGTCAAATCTTGGAAGCACCTAAGTTGTCCTTCAGTAGGTAAGTGGATAAATAAACTGTGGCATATCCATACAATGGGATATAATTTGTGGTAAAGAGAAATGTATTAACAAGTTCTGAAAATAAATGGAGGAAACTTAAATTCATATGACTAAGTGAAAAGAGTCAATCTGAAAATGCCATATACTGTATGATTCTGACTCATAAGACGTTCTGGAAAAATCAAAACTATGGAGACAGTAAAGAGATCAATGGTCTCCAGAGGCTTGGAGAAAGGAGAGATGAATAGGTAGAGCACAGGGGAGTTTTAGGGCCCTGGAAATGTTCTGTACCATACTGTAATGGTAGATATGTAACATTGTCAAAACCCATAAAATCATGCAACACAAAATGTGAAACCTAACATAGACTATGAACCTTAGTCAATAACAAAGTGTCAAAATTCATTGCGTGTAACAAAATGTACCACACTAATGCGAGATATTAATAATAGGGTAAAATAGAAGAGGAGGAAGGGAAATATGAGGAGGAAATATATGTGAGTTTTCTGTACCTTTTGCTAAATCTAAACTTTTTTAAACCTAAAAATGCTCTAAGAAATGAAGTTTAATAGTTTTTAAAAAATGTGTCCAACTATGCTGTCATGAGGTTTGGTATGTTGACATCTGAGAAGGAGGTGATAAAATAAATCGTACTATAACTGTGGTTGTAGGAAACAATTTATTCATCACAATTGTGGGTGATACAACTCCAACAATGTTTTTTTTTTTTTTTTTTAATCCAAGAATATATTTCTATCAAGAGGAAGACTTGCCTGGGGCTCTACATTTAGAGCAGAGCCCCATAGGCCTACAATCTATTTTTGTATAATCTGTGGGCTAATTTTTTTCCCTATTTGAAAGTTTTTTTTAAATCTAAAAGAGAAAAATATTTTATGACACATAAAAATTTTAGGAATTTCAATGCTCAGAAATATATATAAAAATATTGAGAAACAATTAAGTACCTGCATAATATTCTCAATATTGCCTCTAGGCTCGCAAAATCTGTAATATTTGCTACCTGGCCCTTTACAGAAATAGTTTGCTGGCCCTATTTTAAAGGGTCCACTCCATCATATAGACAGAAATGTATTGAGGAACACATGGAGGGGCACTTGGGAGGCTCAGTCAGTTAAGTGTCTGACTTTGGCTCAGGACATGATCTCATGGTTTGTGAGTTCGAGCCCCACATCGGGCTTTGGGTTGGCAGTGCAGAGCCTGCTTAGGATTCTCTCTCTCTCTCTCTCTCTCTCTCTCTCCCTCCCTCCCACTCTCTCTCTCAAAATAAATAAATAAACTTAAAAAAAAAAAGCCCATGGACATCTACTTCACTCAAAGTCTCATATTTATTGCTGGTTCAACAAAACCAAAACTCAAAACACCTGTTTTTATAATATCCCCAGCCTTGAATGAAAAGGACCTTTGTCTGAATTCCATAGAGTTTTTTTTTTTTTTACAAATAGTTTATTGTCAAGTTGGTTTCCATATAACACCCAGTGCTCATCCCCACAAGTGCCCTCCTCCATGCCCATCACCCCCTCCCCCTCCTCCCCACCCATCAGTCCTCAGTTTGAATTCGATAGAGTTTTGAGGTTTGCAATGCTACCCAGGCTAAGAAGGACTCAGCACTGGAGCTGGATGTGGATTTGAACAGTAGCAGCACTTAGGTAAACAAAAGAAAAATAAATAAGAATACAAATCACCACACATGCTAAATCCTTCCTCTTACATGGCATAGACACAAGATACGCAATAGACTACCATCTCAAGTAATGTGGATTACATACTTACTCTCTTTTCTTTGGATCCAAATCCAAAAATTCTGGAAGTAATCATCAATTAGCAAGGAATTCAGTTTGCATATGGAGCCTGAGGAGTATTCTGCAATTTAAAAAAATTAAATATTCTTAGATTTGTATAGTCTACATACTATGAAATATGTTTAGTCTGAGTAACATGCTTGAAGTATGAGACGATTCTTTACAGGGGCAACCACAATCGGAAAAAGTTTGATGAGGACAGCAGGTGGGGATAAATATTAATGGACTTACCTTAATAGGAACTTGCCCAAAGATGCAGATAGAATTACTTCACAGCAACACATCACAGCAAAAATTGGAAACGTCTTAAATGGCCTTACATAAAAGACTGAGAATTGTTCTGCACATCTTTCTATAGTGTCATCATACAGATCTTTTACATTTTTGGTTAGGTTTATCCCTAGGTATTTTACAGTTTTTTGTGCAATTGTGAATGGGATCAGTTTCTTGATTTCTCTTTCTGTTGCTTCATCATTGGTGTATAAAAATGCAACCAATTTCTGTACATTGATTTTGTACCCTGCGACTTTGCTGAATTATGGATCAGTTCTAGTAGGCTTCTGGTGGAGTCTGCCGGGGTTTCAATGTAGAGTATCATGCCATCTGTGAAAAGTGAAAGTTTGACTTCTTCTTTGCCAATTCTGATCCCTTTTATTTCCTTTTGTTGTCTGATGGCTGAGGCTAGGACATCCAGCACTATGTTAAACAGCAGTGGTGAGAGTGGACATCCCTGTCGTGTTCCTGATCTCAGGGGGAAAGTTCTCAGTTTTTCCCCTTTGATGATGATGTTAGCTGAGTGTTTCTCTTAGATGGCTTTTATGATGTTTAAGTAAGTTCCTTCTATCCCGACTTTCTCGAGGGTCTTTATTAAGAAGGGATGCTGTATCTTGTCGAATGCTTTTTCTGCATCTCTCAACATGATCGTATGGTTTTTATCTTTACTTTGTTAATGTGATGTATCACGTTGATTGATTTGTGAATATTGAACCAGCCCTGTAACCCAGAATGAATCCCAATTGATCATGGTGGATAATTCTTTATATAAAAAGAATATAAAGCATATAAGCTGTTAAATTTGATTTGCTAGTATCTTGAGGATTTTTGCATCCGTATTCATCAGGGATATTGGCCTATAGTCTCTTTTTTTTGCTGGGTCTCTGTCTGGTTTGGGAAGTTCTGCATATCTGTACAATGAAGCCTGGTGCCAGGCCACTCTCAGAACTATATTTGATAGCATTAAGTGAAAAAGTACTTTATGAAAAGAAAACAGAGGCTGAGTATCTGGGAATGCTGGTTTAGTAAAGACCACAACTTTTCCTGGGTTACTTAGAACATTTACCTGGAGTGCATATCTTTTCAAAGTATATTTCAATTCTGGGGGGAGAAAACAGAGGTTTATGTGAGCTTAAGTATATCGGTAAATAAATCTGAAATACTAGGCTCAAATGAGAAAGCCATGTTGTACTAAAAATGGCCCATTTTCTCCCCTGGGCTGTTCTTTAGTGTAATTTTCTGTCTGCATTTCTGAATTGAATGAAAGATTTGTGGAATACCATTAGCTCTGGTTAAAGAATTACTTTCATGCTGAACTCTTGCTCTTAGATACTTCTAACTTTTTGTAAAAAAAAAAAAAAAAAAAAAAAGAAAGAAACTTCAAATTTTACTAGCTATTTTCAAGCCAAAGATAACCTTTATTCGAAAAGCTTAGAGGAGAAAAAATCCTTTAGTTCTTGTTAGTTATTTATGCATAAATCAAAGGGTATTTTTAATGCATTGAAAGAAAAAATATTATTCAGAAAAATTTTAGTGGGTGACCTGAAAGGGTTTGCACTAAACACCCTTTCACTCGTCAGCGTCCCGGGTAAATAAGACAGAAGAGTTCAGTCACTGAAACATTACTGCCTTTGCAGATTCTCTGCCCTCCTTTAAGGATGGTGTAAGTCTTTTCTTTTCTTTTCTTTTTTTTAAAATTTTATTTCTGAGAGAGAGAGAGAGACAGCGTGAGCAGGGGAGGATCAGAGAGGGAGACACAGAATCGGAAACAGGCTCCAGGCTCTGAGCTGTCAGCACAGAGCCCAACACGGGGCTTGAACCCACGAACTGTGAGATCATGACCTGAGCCGAAGTCGGACACTCAACCGACTGAGCCACCCAGGCGCCCCAGGATGGTGTAAGTCTTTTCTTATGCAAATTCCATTCTCTGGTGTTTGGGTGTTTTTTTTTCTAATTAAAATTAGTATTTATTTATTTATTTTTACCATTGTGTTTTATTTTATTTTATTTTACTTTTTTACAAATAGTTCATTGTCAAGTTGGTTTCCATCTGGTGTTTGGTTTTAATTATAGCAGCTGGACAATATGGCATTTCTCTTATTTTTTACATCACGTTCTCTCTGTTTTCCATTTTATTTTGTTTTGACTACGTGTTGCACAGATATGATTCAAAATTTCAGTATGATAAAAGGGCACATAGTCCAAATTAAGTCCCCTCTGCCACCCGGTCCTGGGTTGGCACTGCGAGAGTCCCTCGACCAGAACAAAGTCCCTGTGCCTCCTTCTAGATCCGGTCTGCACGTGTCCAAGCCTGTGTGCGCACAGGGGAGGCTCCCTGCTACTCTGATGGATTCGTGTATCTTCCACTTGGCAGACTTAGGGATTCAGAGGCTTTCGCCAAGATGTCAGTAAAAAGCAGCTCCCTGAGCACGTGTCACCGTCCAAGCTGGAGGCGGGTTTATGATTTCATCCATCAGTCTCAGCCAGACATGGCCAGCATGAGTGTCCTCAGTCCACGGAACGGCTCCACTGGCTTTGCGCACACCTACCCACTCATTCCGGAGAGGAAGGAAACCGTGGGCGCTGAGACTGCACAGACTGCGCCCTCATATGTTCACACTTTGCAAAATCTGGTTGAACCGCGCTCCCTGCTTGGACCGGGAGTCATCCTGGGATCTCCATGTATCTTCACTCTGGGCGCCTACCTTTCGGACTCTACATTAACTCGCCCACACACCCCATAAAAGGGCCAGAACACACATACCCTTGTGCAGAGAGGATGTGGATGGCCGGTAGAGGTTCTCCAGGCAGGCCCAGCAGACATGGGGTAAAATTAGGATGTACTCAACATTCCCTACCCACTGTTCCCCGGTACCTCTAACCAGAAGAGCTCAGCTCTGCAAAGATTGAGGGAAAGGGAGGTCCCAGAAGTGGGCCACGAGCCCTTCCTCGACTCACCAGAGGCTGCAGTGGGAAGAGGAAGGCAGGATGAGCAGACCAGACCCTCATCCACTTGAGGTCCCTAGAGACACCAAACTGGCCATCCATGGTAGAGAGAGAAACTTTGGGCTGGACGTCAGATTGGCGTTTTAACCTGGGTAGCTTTTTTTTTTTTTTTTTTTAAGTTTATTTATTTTAAGGTGAGGGAGTAGAAAGAGAGAAAGAATCCCAAGCAGGCTGTCTACTAATAGTGCTGGGCTGGACACAGGGCTTGAACTCATGAACCGTGAGATCACAACCTGAGCCAAAACCAAGAGTTGGATGCTTAACCAACTGAGCCAGCCAGGCGGCCCATAAACTGGATAGCTCTTTAAAAGCTGGCAGACAACGTTCCTGGGTTCGAGCCCTGCTTCAGGCTCTGTGTTGACAGCTCAAAGCCTGGAGCTGGCTTGGAATTCTCTGTCTCCCTCTCCCTCTGCCCCTCCCCTGCTCGAGCTCTGTCTCTCTCTCAGAGATAAATAAACATGCAAAAGAATTATTTTAAAGATAATCTTAATTACAGCTATTGTTGTAACTTTGCGTTAGTTCACTGCTTTCTGCATTGGACGTTAGAGAGTTTTGTACAATTCTGCATAGTGACAGGTCGGGACACTCCGCACCTTGGTCATCTCATGCTGTGCCACCCTCTGGTCCATCAGCCAGTCTTCCTCCTTCTACCTCTCTGCCTTCTCTTCGACCGCACCCTCTCCAGCAAGTCCCTGCCATGGTCCCTGCCTGGCGTGGAAGCCCCTTTCCGTGCTCTTGAAGGACACTCCTGCATAATAATGAGCCGCAGAGAGACATGTGTTAGGGGAATAAAAAGAGACGCCTCTGGGGGCCTCATTATGGAAAATACAGTAAGTCTCTGTCAGCCCTGGAAAAGGTAGAAGAGAAACCAAGATATGCACCTGCAGTGACACAAGTCAGATGCCTGGCGCCTCACGGTGAAGCCAAGGAGAGCCTCCTGGCATGTGCCCCGTGATGCAGGGGGATCCCAGGGCTCCGGGCAGAGGGGACGTGGCCCCTGTGCTGTCCGCACACTGGGGACCAGAGCAAAGGTGGCACAGGTGGTCTACCTTAGGTTCTGGGGTGATGGAGACAATGCCAGCAGGGAGTGCCCTTGACCTTGATGTATTTTCTGGACCACCGGGGCTGGTGGCTCCCTGGAACCTCTCAGAGCTCTGCAGGCACACGGAGCGTACCCGGGTGGCTGGGCTTTGGTGCTTCCTGCGGCTTCACTGGGAAGTGTAAGGTCTTTGGGTGGGAGCCACGCAGGGGGATCCAAAGTCTGCGATTCAATGTCTGTCCTGGACTCGGAGCGGGTGGGCGCACGCGGGTGGGGCCCCCACCGGGGGTGTCCAGTGAGCCAACAGGTGAGAGGAAGGATGAGGGACAAATGATGCTCATCACTCCATCGGCCTGCGCGGAGCTGGGGGCTGCTGACAAGCGCCAGGACCAGCAAGGCGGCTGGGGTTCAGGCTGAGACTGGGAAGCCACGCCGGGCACCTGGGTTGTGCTGAGCTTGGTAAACGGACGTGGGCGAGGATCTGGAAGAGCTTCTCCACCTCCGCTTTGAGAAGCACCGTTGTGGAGATGCTTACAACACAGGGAAAGACGTTACGGATCCTTCTTTACACCTGCTTGTGTAAGGATGTAAAACAGATCCAGGTCGATTCACTGAAGAGCTGCTTTGTTTCGAGGGGTTAATTCAGCGCTCGGTACATCGGAAACAAAACAGGCAAGGCCCACTCATTCTCCCCGCATTGGAGTCCTTACCTTGTTACCATGACAATTCACTTCACAAATGTGTTGCCAGATACGTGATAGAAATACAGGAGAGTGCTGTGTCTAGTAAAATTGAAAGTAAATCCTCAAAAGTAAAAAGTCAAAAGAATTAAAACCATTACTAAACAAGTTACTGGAGGGGTGAAATCGATTTTAAAATTACTAACATTGTTCAGACCTTCACAAATTCATAGTAAAAATATTTTTTTCTTGGTGTGCCTAGGTGGCTCAGTTGCTTAAGCCTCTGATTTTGGCTCAGGTTATGATCTCATGATTTGTGAGTTCGAGCCCCATGTCAGGCTCTGTGTTGGCAGCTCAGAGCCTGGAGCCTGCTTCTAATTCTGTGTCTCCCTCTCTCTCTGCCCTTCCCCCGCTCAGGCTCTGTCTCTCTCAATAAATAAAAAAATAAATAAATAAACGAATAAATAAATAAACGAATAAATAAATAAATACAACAGTAAAAATTTCTTCAAAAAAGAAAATATATTTTCTTAAAAACTGCAAAATCAAATAGTAACTTAGAACAATCTTAACCTGCTTGAGAAATATTTTATTAGTTTTGTTGTGTATTTCTGTTTTGTGTTGCTTGCAAAAGTAATATACAACTTTATGCTATTTGTGAAATGGTAGAACCATTCAGATCTAGAGGGAAAACAGAAATCCTCCTACACTCTCCCGGCTTCACACAGTCAGGGGGTTGTAATCTCTTCCCCAAAAGGAGCCACTCTTAACAATATGTGTCTTTCCATAGTCATGTACAGTATGGATAGACAGAGATCAGTTTCTTACGTATTCCCTCTTTCTTGTTACCGTGATAAAAATAACTTAGCAGCCTTTCTTAGTAGCGCATTCAGCTGTACCTCACTCCCTTTAACGTCTGCAGAGTACATGACATAATATGGATTTCCTAGAATTTTCAGCCATCCCCTTATTGACAGACATTCAGGCTGTTTCCAGTTTGTCATTAACACAAATAAGGTTGCAGAGGACTTTTTGTGCATGTGCCTTACGGCACATGGTCTATTCCTTCGATGTGGTGGATGTAAGGGGAAGTACTTAATATTTAATGTGCACTTAATATTTGAGAGACACTACCAAATTGTTCCTTAAGCGGTCTATGAAAAACTGTCTAATGCATGGAAATGCCCATCTCTGCACTTCTTTAGATAAAGTGTATTCATATTATCAACCTGCTTATTTTTACCAGTGGGATAGGCAAACATACAAGTATATATATCACATACATATATATCATTGATTTTATAATTTGTTTCCTCGATAACTATGAGATCACATGTGTTGTCATAGGTGTATCAGCATTTCAACTTCTTTTGTTGATGTGCTTATGTATATTTTGTACTCTTTTCTTTGTGGCCATTTGTCTATTGATTACAAGGGTTTTTACAATGTAAAATTTTACAATTTTACATGATTGATATGAATCCTTTGCGATGGGGAATCCTGTGTATGTCTGTTAGATCAAAATGTTACTTGTATTTACAGCTTTGGGGGAGTTTCTTCAAATTATTTCTTTGAAAAATAAATTCTGAAAGTGAGGCATTATAATATTCAAATTGGATTATAAATTTCTTCCTGTGTGTCTGTTAGTTTTTGTTTTGTGTACGTAGCAACTCTGTTAGTAGGGATCGAGTGTATTATCTGTGTTCTTTATGGACTATAATTTTTGTCCATTTGTCCCATTTAATAATTTTCAGCTGGATTTCTGATGTTATACCTGCCAGGCTTCTTATCTTTTTATTAAGCTATTGTTGGTAGATCTTTCTTACACCACGCATTTACTCTTTACTTTTATATAGTATGGCTGTTAACAGTAGAATATCTGGAGTAAACTCTTGGGTCAGTATTTGTGCTTGGCTCATAGTATCATTTTGAGGATTAAATGAGCTGATCCAAGCAAAAAGATTGGTCTAGTGCTTCTAACATACTCAGCATATAGTGTGTCTTTGTTTTATTTTTGGTACACATCCTTGTAAACGTCTTTTAGCTGAATTCTTATTTTGTCCCAACTGGGCACAAATATATTCCATTCGCATTTATCATGAAACCAATATATAGTCTTTTTATATTCTTCTCTTTGACTCTCTTAAGCGCTTGGCAACTACATTTAAACAGCCTTTTTATTTAACATCGATACTGGAATCCTGTGTACAGTCCCCTGGGGTCGAGCAGAGTGATCAGTATGTACTCGTGGGCACCGAATTCTTCTCACTTCCCACGTGTTTAAAAAATTATGTGGAATATTAATTCTAAGTTACTAACTTTTTTAATATTGTGCTTTGGAACTTCTTGGAATTGCTTTATCAGTTGGAGTTTACACGTGGCTACATTTTGCACAACTGTGAAGGCATATGTCCATTTAAGTGTTTTATTCACCACCAGTTTTGAATGCTGTGTTTAATCCTAAATTCTGATCTTTCCATCTTTCTGCTATTTTGGTTTTATGGGCTCTTTTTGTAGCTTTTCGAGGTGGAAACTTGAATCATTATCATGAACACTTTCACTTAAAGTGATAACTCTGTGTCCGTGCTTTGCATATTTTAGGCTTTACAAGCCAAGAGGCAAAAACCAAAGATATTCTCTAAGTTCTTATAAGACAAGGGAAAACATTTTCTCAAATTTCTATCAATGAAATTAGAACAGTGTAATCATAATGGAGCAATTTTTTGTAGCCCAAGTGTACTAATGAAAATAATGGGGTTCTGACCTAGGGGGTAACATTTCACTTAACTTGGCTTTCCGTACATCATGTCATTACAAATGAGAGTAAGAACATGAGATTAATTTGATTTGTTGTGAGATGAGGGAAGCTAATTTGAAATTTCAGAGATGGTAGCTAAAAATTAGCACCAAGTAGTATTCCATTGTCTACATAAACCACACCTTTATCCATTCATCAGTCCAGAGGGAGGGAGGCAAACCACAAGACTCTTAAATACAGGGAAGAAACTGAGGGCTGATGGGGGGTGGGGAGAGGGGAAAATGGTGACGGGCATTGACGAGGGCACTTGTTGGGATGAGCACTGGTTGTTGTATGTAGGCCAACTTGACAATAAATTATATTAAAAATAGAAATAAATAAAAATAAAAATCAGGATAGCACAGAGAAAGAAAGACAGCAAGTGTACTCGAGCCCAGATGCCTTCCCAGTGCAATTACTCATTCACTCAACAAACATCTAACTAGGCCTGCATGGCCCCAGAACTATTCTAGGCACTTGGGATACATCAGTGAACAAAAGAGCAGAGACAGCCATCCTCATGGCTCTCACATTCTACAGGATGAGAAAAGAAAATTCATAAGCCAAGATCTGTGTTGAATTATCTCACTTATAATTGTCTCAAGATTTAAAAATACAAAAGAGAATTTTGTAAATAAGCAAAAGCTGGAAACATATAATTTATAGGGTCAATATACAAGAAGACATCTAAAATTATACAACCACATTCACCCTTAAGCACCTCTTACATGTAATTGAACAGAAATTGCATGAAATTTATCAGGTGGTCACTGAGAGATTTTTATAAATTTACAATTAGTTTCTTATATGATCCTTAACTATTTTCATTGGAATAAGACAGGCTACAGGGCATAACTTTTGTATTGAACTGGTTTCCACTGAAGTCTTTACCTTGATCCTTCATGTATGGAATAAATGAAATGCAAAGTTTCTTTTTTTTAAGTTTTTTATTTATTTTGAGAGAGAGAGAGAGAGAGAGACTGCAAGTGAGGGAGGGGCCAAAAGAGAGAATCTCAAGCAGGCTCTGCACTATCAGCACAGAGCCAGACTCAGGGCTCCATCTCACAAACTCTAAGATCATGACCTGAGCCGAAATCAAGAGCTGGATGCTTAACCACCTGAGGCACTCGGGTGCCCCATGAAACCAAACTTTCACGTTGTTTGTGCTTGCACTAATAATCAAAATAGCTTATTTTTACATTAAAATAATCAAAATACTAAAGTAAATAAATTTGATAGTTTTTATGAAATTGTGAGATTAAAAGATTATTATTTATTCACTCTACAGGAAAAAATGAATATGGAAAATCCCTGTCATTCTTTTATTTTTTTTAATGTTTGTTTATTTTTGAGATAGACAGAGCCCATATGGGGGAGAGGCAGAGAGAGAAGACACAGAATCCAAAGCAGGCTTCGGGCTCTAGGCTGGTAGCGTAGAACCTGATGCGGGGCTTGAACCCACTATCCACGGGATCATGACCTGAGTGGAAGGCAGATGCTTAACCAGCTGAGCCACCCAGGTGCCCCCATTCTTAAGATCACAAATATGCCATAAACTAAGACACAAGGGGAGATTTTTATTCTATTGTGTAATATTCTGTGGGGAGTATACAACAAAAATGAATTCACAATTCTGAACTGAAAAAGCATCTTAAATTACTAACATTCATTCGTATCTTTGAGAGTTTTTCCCATATAGCCATATTTTTATGTTTTGAAGCCAATATCTTCAGCAACAATATTATTTAACTGAAGTAGTTATGATAAAATAGAAATAGTTATGATAACATCAAGTGCTCTTTAAAAGACATTGCACAAAATCCTATACTACTACACAAAATGATCTATCAAGACTCAGGGCATGAACACCCTCACAGATTATACTGAGAAGCAGAAGTGGCCTAGAATATTCTGCGCGAGGGCACTGCATTCACACTCCCCAAAAATAAGTCCCCTGGGCACTTCCTCAAAAGTTAACTGGCGGCTGTAGAAAACATCTTGATCTGATCTATTTGGGAACATGTAAAATAAACTAGCATAATTACTGTTAAAGTTTGTTTTTAAGAAAGACAATGTTATTTCTGAAATTTCACATGCTTTTTAACCATGTGGTTTTATACTCCCTCTGAACCATGAAACAAAATGGAAATTTTCGGAAGATAAAACATGTGTCGTTGTCACATCAGGTCTTACTCTTTTCTTTCCCAGGATCGTTAGGCTGTTTGAAGACTAGAGACCTTTCTTATTTGTTTATCTAGTCAGTGATCAACAGATTTCCTTTCTAGGTCCCTATGAGGGACCCGAGCTAGATCCCAAGACAAAACAAGATCTATAGAGCTTATAGATATAAGGATCTCATGAAACCCAAAGTCCATTACGGGACCTCATATACCGTACTATACGCTGTAAAGGTAGCACATTATGCCAACGGAGGGAAAGAGGGGAAGACGTACTAGGAATGACCACATATGTCCTGCACAGTAGACAGGGAAGCCGGAGGAGGAAGGTTTGCAATTGCGGGTTTGGAATTAAAGAGATCTTTAGCCTCACAATCTTTGGTAAACAGCTTCTTTAAACAGGTTTTTTTTTTTTTTTTCAACATGTTTTACACACTAATCCTGGACATTTATATGGTAGCCTGAATAAATATTATTTGTCCATTTTACCTTCTTTTACCTTTCTCCTTCTGAACTCACATTCTCTCACCTCTACTCACATGACATCGACTCCAGGCTGGGACAAATTCATGGGGCATGATCAACAAGGCTTCTATGTTCTAAATTCTATTGTAGAGACCAAGTCATAGCCCAGGCCCTCAGGGAGCCCACAGCAAGAGCTGGCCTACACCCTGTGGGCCAACACTCTGTGGAAAGTATGCCTGGAGCTCAATCTTACATTGAAGTCAGCTCCGCAATCAGAAACACTGTGGGGTCTTCACAGCCCAGAAGTAGGACATACTGGACTGTAAGACACAGCCAAAGAGAATTCTGTGTCATTTCCAATACCAACATAATAAACTGGCATGGTGGCCTGTGGCCATTCAGAGACTGTCACTGTCCTGAGGAAGGGACTTTGTTATTAACTGAAAATCAGCCTTCCCAAGAGTGTCCAAGTCTATCACAACAGCAACTACTAATCCTCAAATCGTAAGGTCCAGACTAAATTGGTTTTTCTACTAGCCAGAGCTGTTCCTTTTTTGCAAAGGGACAAAGGGTAGGGAAGGAAGACATCAAGAGCTACAGCTTCAATTTCAACAGGGAGGAAAAACTTTAAATAATAAGGAGAAGGGCATTTTCAAGGAATTGCATCTTCATCAGTTCACTCTCTGTGAAGAGAATTAGGAGATGGACCACTAAAATGTACTTGTGTGCCTTCCAGTCCCTGTGATACACGAGGCTCCTTGGGACTCAGTGTGGATGGAAGAAGTCACATTAGCATAGAACAAAGTTTGAAGTTCAAATCCTCTAGAAGTTGCATAACTATTGGCACTCCTACTCTGGGGTGCAAGTCTGGCCACACTCTGCTCCTCTTGCTACAGGAAACAGAAGCTGGAATCCCAGAGTGTCCACACGCAAGGTCTGGAGTGGACTCCGCTATTGAAATCTCTGCTCATCACCTCTGGGTGTAACATTGGGCCATTTCCCTAGCCTCCCAGGCCTCAGCTTTATCATCTCTAGGATGGGCGTGATTCCTTTGATAGCTCAGTTGGTAGAGTGGAAGACTGTAGTGTGAAGCATCTCTAGGATGGGCATTAAGAGTAGTATCCACCTTCTTGTGTTACCATGAGAATTATATGAATTAATGTATTTAAGTGCTAAGAACAGTATTTGACATATCGTTAGGACTAGTAAACTGTTGTAATTCCTTTTTCACAGGTATAACAGCTTCTGATGCCTTATTTTAAGAGGACAATTTAGACGATAGACCAAAAGTGATTTCTCTAAAGGCACGGGCTTGGATACCCAGGATCCCAGACCAGGAAGGATCCTAGACACTGTCTACACCTTCACTGCCAAGTACGGTGGCCATGACCACATGTGGTCACTGAGCATGACAACTGTGGCTAGTCTGAACTGAGATGTGGTTTTAGTGCAAATACCCACCAGATTTCTTTAAACTTGGTACAAACAAATGAATAGAAAATACCTGTTTAATAGTTACTTTCCAAGGTGTCTGGGTAGCTCAGTCAGTTAAATGTTTGACTCTTGGTTTTGGCTCAGATCATGATCTCATGGTTCATGAGATTGAGCCCCATGCTGGGCTCTGTGCTGACAGCACAGAGTCTGCCTGGGATTCTCTCTCTCTTTCTCTGCCCCTCCCCCCTCTCTCATGCTCACTCTCTCTCTCAAATAAATAAACTTTAAAAAACTAGCTACTTTTCTATTGATCATATGTTGAAATGATAATGTCTTAGATACATTGAACCAAATAAAATAGCTTATTAAACTTAAGGTTACATATTCATTTTTATTTATTTTAATGTAGCAACCAGTAAAGGTAAAATGTGACTCACGTTATATTTCTATGGGACCGCACAAATCTAGACCACGTTTCTCATCTCACAGAATAAGAATCAAGAAAAGAAACATCCAAATCTCACCACGAGTTAGCAGCAGGGTCTGGCTGGAGTCAATAATGCCTAAATTCTAGTCAGTAGGATTTCTGCAACACTGCGGCCCCACCCTATGGAAATTCTTTCAACATCCAAATGGAGAAATTATTTAAAAACTGACTAGAAAAAATCAGCAGAATAGACCAGGTTCACTTTGTGTTTTCTGACTGGATAGTTTCATTTGCTTTACTCTCCTGTACCTCATTTTTACACTTGTAGGACATTGAGAGGCAGGAGAAAGTAGTCATTATCACCTGGGCCACATTTTGAAAAGATGCTGAATTTTCTATAAATGTCTTCTAAACCTTCGCCTAAACAAAAAGAGACTTTCTGACCTCTTTATTATCCAAGTTGTAACCCTCGGCAGCATACCACATTGTGACAGGTCTGCAGACAAATAGCCCAAGAATGAAGCTCCTCATATTGTCTGTTGGGTTCAACAGGCCCCGAATTCTCTGGCTAATAAAGAAACTTAAGTATCTCTCAGACCCCTAGGTGCCCACAAAGACAATCACCCCAGGGAAATATTTCATGTTGGATGGCTTTGTTCACAGTCTGGTTGTACAGGAGTAAGTAGAACCATGCAAGTATCTTTTCTATGGGATGCAAGAATGGCCCCCAAATTACCCCCAAATGATTCAAAAAGACCTGGGCTCTTTAAGTTAGTCTTCCTCTGCTCCCAAGGAGGTGACTTTGTATTTGGTGGGTCCGTGGAGGCGGAGGCTACAGCAGAGGAGGGAAGTTGTCAATGGCGGGCCTGCTTGGGTGAGGCATCCTGGGAGAAGTCCACCAGGATAGATCACAGCAGGGGGCAGAGAGAGGGGGAGATTTAAGTCAGTGTCCAAAAGTCTGAAACAAACAGACTGAGGAGACATGGATGAGGGGCAGAGTGGAAAATGTTTCTATCAAGAGACAGCTCCTCATTCTGGGTGATAACAATGAAGGGGCAAGGGTAGCCCTGAGTTGGAGATTCAGTGAGGTTCAGGAAGGACCCTGGTCACGGGGGGTGAACACCAGATCCACAAATTTCTGGCTGAAGTCCTCTTGCAGAGGCTCCTGGGACAGTCCCTGCAGGAAGAAGCACACGATGGGTGGGCTACAGACTTCGTGGCGGGCAGAGTCCAACATAAGTCAACACTTGACAAAGAAGCCACAGACACATAATGCTTAGCACCCATTTTGCCTCCAGCAGACCCTGGAGTCACATGGATCTTTGAGAACACACATGTGATGGGAGGCACAGAGGTCCAGGACTCTGGAAACATGCATCTTGATGTGCTCTTTCACAGACAACTAGGTGTTCAGGTGCATTCTTTGTCTGGACTCCCTTTCCAGTGTCCGCAACAGACTGGCCATTCCACAGCAGATTCAGACAGCCCTGGTCACAGAAGACGATCCATTCTGTTTCTGCAGAAGCTTTAAATGTTAGAAAGACCTACAGGGGCGCCAGGTGGCTCAGTCAGTTAAGCGTCCCACTTCAGTGCAGGTCATGATCTCACTAGTCTGTGGGTTTGAGCCCCGCATCCGGCTCTGTGCTGTCAGCTCAGAGCCTGGAGCCTGCTTCAGATTCTGTGTCTCCCTCTCTCTCTGCCCCTCCTCTGCTCATGTTCTATCTCCCTCTCTCTCAAAAATGAATAAATTTTAAAAATTAAAAAAAAAAAAAGAAAGACCTGTAAACTTCCGGTTCCTTCCAGGAGTAGAAGCCTAAGAAACTGCAGTGTTCTCAAAATCAGTTCAGCTACACTTTTTCCATGGTATTATACAACATTAAAGTGTCCACTCAATATTAGATTTTTCTTTTATCATCCAATAAACAGGCATTTATTGATCACCCACTGTGGGATTTCAGAGTAAATATACAAGAAGCCTACATGTTGTCATTAAATATGAATTCTGTGTACAGGTGAAAATTGTCTTAACTTAAAAAAAAAGAATTTATAGTATTTATTCTCTCTCTCTTTCTGTGTCTGTCTCTCTCTATATAGGTTAGTTTATAGATTATATATTAGTTTCCAAGTCGTATGTTCTAACCAGTGATGCAGTGGATGCTCAAACCCACTCCTCAAACATCTACATTTGCTTTTGGAGGAGGGATATCCCTAGACAAGGTCTCTCTACCAACTTCCATGACACCAGATGATGCCCTTGGCCTGGATTCAGGGAAATGGCTCCTTGTTCCTTGTTGCTCATTACTGCTTCAAGATCATGCCCTTCCCTCTTCCCTGGCCTCCCCAACTTTAAATCTTATGTATCAGAATACACTACCTAACACCCTACCCTCTTACTGTCTTCAACCAAACCCTGAACTAACCCTTAACTCCATGAAGATTTTAACACTGCTGGCCATCACTCACCTACTCTCCCCGACATGACTACTGCCGTAACTCTTCACTACCTATGAGGGTGACTTTTCACTCATTTGATCCCGGTGCTCCATATTCTTCATTCCAGCAAATTCTGAGCCTCCCTTGTATGGTCAAACCCTGATCTTGCTGTTTCCAACCAGTGCAATACCTGTATGATCTCTATTTCAAAGAACCCTGGTCTCCAACAACCATCCTCTGAAATTTCTAGCTTATTCCTTCTGTAACCCCACACCAGAAATACTTTGATCTACCAGGACCTCAAATTTATTTATTCTCCCATATCTCCACTCCCCAGCAGCAGTCCTGTGCCCCACAGCTCTTGTTATTCATCTTGAACTCTGTGATCTGCCTCTTTAATCAAGGCATTGCATATACTCCCCAGCTCGCTCTGCTCTTGTTTCCTCCAAAGAAAAGCCACCACAATATAAACTGAAAAACACAACTCTTTGCCCGAGCCAGCTCGGCACCAGCATCACTGAATGTGTCTGGACAAAAGCACAGAAGTTCATGACTTCTAATATCAAGCAGCTGGTAGTGCTTCCTGGTGCTCCTAATTTCTCTCTTCCATTCAAACACTTAGTCTCTCTTCTCCTGTTCCCTCAAAACCCATCACATCTTCCCCCCACTGCCCCCATGCTTCCTGATTCATTGGGAGCCTGTACAATTCTGCCTACTACTCCCCCTCCCTCCTGGCACAATGAAGAGCTGGTCCTCCACCTGGACCTTCCCCATTTGTCTTTCCCTAGTAAGGACTTTGCCCAGCAATTCTCCCTCTCTTTTGACTTCATCAATTTTTTCTCTACTGTATCATCTCCATTAGGACACAGTCTCTGGTTTCACACATCTTAAAAAAAAATCCAAACTGTCTCTTGACTCCACATTCTGTTCTAAGTACTGTGTGATTCCTCTGTTCCCTTCAAAGCAAGCTCCTCCATCCACTGCCTCCAGAGCCTTCTTCCTTCTCTCATGCGAACCCACCTGTGCCCCAGCACGCATGCTCTTTCCTGTGCCTCCAGTGAATTCTCCACTGCTACATCCACTAGTCCAATCTCAACCCACTCTTTTATGATATTTGATAGTTTCTCACTCCTTCTTCCTCAAAAATGCCCCTTTCCTCATCCTCCAGATCTCTTACCTGCGTTTCTTCTGTTGCATCTTAATTGGAAAATTTTTCCCCCAATTGCAGGTTGCTTCTCATTCCCTCAACCTCGAACTTCTAGAACCCCTGAGGGCTCAGTCCATGAATCTCTTATTGTTTACTTCTACACTAACTCACTTGGAGATCTCATTCACACTCATGCCTTTGACTACTATCTATACCCTGACAACTAATAAATTTATATCAGGCCTGATCTCTCTATGGAACATCCGGCTGTAAATCTCAGTATCTTTTGAGCTTCTGCACTTACATGTCTAATGAGCCCCTCAAACTTAATGTTCCAAAGCCTCTGATTTAACACACACACACACACACACACACACACACACACACACACACACACAGGTTTTTGCAGAATTCTTCCTTGTATCAGTAAAAGACAACTCCCTTTCTCAGTTAGGTAAACAAAAAATCTCAGGATATTCTAGATTATTTTCTTTTACATCCATATGCAACTGGTCGGGAAATCCTGTTGGCTTTAGATCACGAATACAACCAAGATCCCCACCACTTGTTTCCAAGTCCCCACTGTCTCTACTCCAGGCCATGGCAGTGGCCTCCAAACTGGTCTTCTACACCTTGGCCCTTTCCATAATATTCCTCCCCATCAGCTGGAGCGACCCTCTCAATGAGCACATCAGATCAAACATCCTTCTTCCCATATACCCTCAGGGGCTCCACATCTCACTCAAAGTAAAAATCAAAGTCTTCACAGTGACTTCTGTGGCTCCACCCATTTGGCTCCCTGTTACTTCTCTGATCTTATCTACTGTCTTCCTCCCCTAGGACTTTCCCGCCTGAGGCACGTGGTCTCCTTGCACTTGCTGCAAATGACAAGCATGTTCCAACCTCAGGGCCTTTCTACTATCTATGTTCACCTACCAGAACACAGATAGATATGCCTGCTCCTCTCATGTCCCCTGTCTGCCCTCTACTGCTTTATTTCTTTCCATTACACGTATCACTAATATTATATAACTGTGATACAATATAATATTATCTTTGATTTGTTGGCCTTTCCCAACTAGGATGTGTTTTTCTCCACTAGAATATAGTTCTCAAGATTGATTTTAATCTGGTTTTTTGTACTGCTGAATCCTCAGCACAGAATACAGTGTCTCATATGCAGAAAGCACTTACTAAATACTTGTTTAATGAATCAATGAGTCCATTCATACCACATTGTCATCCACCTTATGGATGAACCCTCTATGAATATTCATTACTGCCTTAGAGAATCTTGCGCTCTGAGAGAATTCTGTTGTAAAACCATTGCGTAAAATCCACCATGTTTCCTTCTGACCATCTGTTCATAGGTCCATTTGATACAGTCATACAGAATAAGTCTGAACCCTCTTCCTTCTGTGTTTTGGTAACAAGCCTGGTTACCATCTTCAGTAAGATTGCATATCATGAAACAATCTGAAAAACATAACACCTAGGACGCGCCATCATTTCTCTTACCTGGGGTATCATCCTCTTCCTTGCCAAGAATCATTATCTGTTTTTGGATCAAGAAACCACATTAATGTTCTCAAAATACTTTTTGAGTTAGTTCACCACCAACTCTCTTGGCTCACTGAAGGTTTCTGGTGGACATTGTCTGAAACAATCCTCCTAGCAAATTAAAATGCAATAGAGGTAAAATTGAATCCAAAGTCTGAAACTGAGGTTTCCATAAAATATGCCAGTAGGAGTGAAAGAAGGAAAAAGATAAATAACAAATAATGATGAAGGATTTCCAAAGTTCAAGCCTCCATAAAAATTGACAAAGCCTTCAACTTTAAAAGGTGGCACGGGGTAGTAGTTTAAAGCATGGATTCTAGAGCTAGTTCTAGAGCTAGCAGTATTTAAATTCTGCCCCACAGTGATTCTGTTGGATTTTAGAATTACCATGATCCAACAAGTTT
The DNA here is from genome assembly GCF_003009895.1 of Hyaena hyaena. NCBI lineage: Eukaryota > Metazoa > Chordata > Mammalia > Carnivora > Hyaenidae > Hyaena > Hyaena hyaena. Next base: position 392,203 of record NW_024081954.1, on the reverse strand, counting down.
TGTGTGTCTTCCACTTTACCCCTTGCTGAAGAGGATGGTCTATAGCATGTATCCCGTACTCTATGGGATATGTATGTTGGGTGCCTGGTGGAGACAGAGGGGGAGAAAATAACTCTTATTAGGTGTGTGGATGAAGACTTACTGGACTCCATGACCTGTATCTGAAGGGTCTCATCCATACTTGAACTTGATTCGCATGATAAGATCTTGGATTTTGAGCTGGTGTTATAAAAGGTTGAGACCTGGCCTGGCGGGGGGGGGGGGGGGGGGGGGGGGGGGGGGGGGGGGGGGGGGGGGGGGGGGGGGGGGGGGGGGGGGGGGGGGGGGGGGGGTTGGAAGGGAGTGAGTATGTTTTACATATGGAGAGTTATGAATCATTGGGGTGTAAGGGTGCCATGTGTGAGCCAACTCCAAGATGGCCTCTGATGATTATCACTTCCTGGGACTTATGTCTGTGCAACCGTCTCACACAAGGAATCAGGACTAACCAGTGCAGAGATTACTGTAAAAGTATATGATTTCCTTTTGTAAAAAAAAGTTTATTCTTTTATTTTGAGAGAGAGAGAAAGACTGGGGGAGAGAGAGAGAGCGAGAGAGAGAGGGAGAGAAAGAATCCCAAGCAGGCTCAGCACTGTCAGCACAGAGCCTTGATCTCAGGAATGGTGAGGTCATGACCTGAGCCAAAATCAAGAGTCAGACACTTAACCAACTGAGCCACCCAGGTGCCCCAAGTATATGATTTCTGAGACTAGGTCACAAAAGACATTGCTGTTTCTTCATTGGGCCTTTTAATTGCCTACTCCAGAGGAAATAAGCCACCATGATGTGAGGCCACTAGCAGCCTGTGACAAGTCCTAGAAGGAAGGGACCTGAGGTGCCTGGTCAGCATTATCTCACCAGTAAAGTGAGCAAGTGCCCAAGGACAAAACTCTCCAGCTTGGTCAAGCCCCCCTGTGCCTGCAACCTGGCTAAACATTACTCTACAACGATGCAGAGGCTTACACACAAATACATATGCACTAACGGTGTAATGATGGAGGCAGTTATTAAAATGAAAAACAAAAAGAGTTCAACAAACACTTATTGAGCACTGGTTTGTGGCCGATGATACTATAAAATAGGATGTGTCTCCGTCTGCAGAACTCTATGGCTCTGCCAGGAACACAGACTTAATTACAGGAGGTCATTACACAGAGTCCAATAAAGGTTTTCAGGGAACACTGTGGAGTAGGGGAAAAGTCTATGCCTGGGGTTTAGAAGGGCTCCCTTGGTGGTTTGTGGCCAGCCTAGACCTGTCGAGTAACTCAGTCCAACTACTAGATGGCTTCCTGAATATTGGCTAGGCTAGGTTTTTGTTCAGATTTCATGAGAACAGCCTGAAAAGTGAACACTAACTTCATCCAATAAAGTTGGGGCTTTCAGGCTTTCTAAGAAAGTAGTATTTAAACTTACCCTTAAATAATAAGACCTTGGTGGGGCGCCTGGGTGGCTCAGTCGGTTAAGTGTCCGACTTGGGCTCAGGTCATGATCTCACGGTTTGTGGGTTCGAGCCCCACGTTGGGCTCTGTGCTGGCAGCTCAGACCCTAGAGCCTGTTTCAGATTCTATGTCTCCCTCTCTCTCTGACTCTCCCCTGCTCACACTGTCTCTCTCAGAAATAAATAAAAAACCATTAAAAATAATAATAATAATACCTTGGAGGGCCACTTGGGTGGCTCAGTCGGTTGGGCATCCTGACTTCTGATTTCAGCTCAGGTCATGATCTTGTGGTTCATGAGATTGAACCCCACATTGGGCTCCATGCTGACAGTGCACAGCGTCTGCTTCTGATTCTCTCTCTCCTTCTTTCTCTGTCCCTCCCCCACTCATGCTTGCTCCCTCTCAAAATAAACAAATAAACCTAAAAAAAATAATGACATTGGATTAGCAATAAGAGCAGAGAAGAGTATTCCACCCAGGAGCAACAGCAGAGAGAGCTCAGAGGTGGGAAAGTACATGGTGCTTGAGAGACAGAGGACTGGCCAGTGCCTGGAGCATGGGGTGTGTGTGTGGGCAAAAGGATGGAGAGAGCCTGGTTGGGGGAGTCGGAGGGGTCCTGCAGCAGTGGGTCCTGGGCCCACACTACAGAACTTGTACATTTTACTTTAGGTCTGTGGAGACACTTGAAAAATTTTAAGTAAATAGTTCATGGTTACATAAGAATTTAGAAAAGATCAGTTGGTCCTTGAGTATAAGGTGGATTAGAAGACAGAGAGTGGGGAACCGGGGAAATGAGATTGCATCCTGCTATAGGGACATCCTATCCCTGTGCGTGAGGCTAGTGGAGCCAGGCACCGTATCAGTGGGGTCTGAAGAGAGAGGACAGAGAATTCCCTGAGGCAGCAATGATCCTGACAGTCCCCTAAGAATCAGGCACTGGACCTCAGTCTTCTGCAATAGCACAGGTTAATATTTTCATCTTATAATTACCTGATAGCATATTTCCCTCCATATTTTTTTTTCATTTTTATTTTATTTTTTTCCAGTTTTAAGTATTTCTTTTTTTTTTTTTTTT